>NW_026900769.1:0-2165 GCF_033783945.1 Neopsephotus bourkii
TGCCATCCGTATCACTGTTCCACCCGTGTCCCTGACAACCAGTGTACCCGTGCCATCCATATCACTGTGCCATCCGTATCACTGTGCCACCCGTGTCCCTGTGCCATCCGTATCCCTGTGCCAACCGTGTCCTGTGCCACCCATGTCCCTGTTCCACCTGCATCCCTGACAACCTGTGTGCCTGTGCCACCTGTGCCTCAGACAAGCAGTGTCCCTGGGCCACCCGTGTCCTTATCCCACCTGTATCCCTGTGCCACCAACATCCCTGAAAACCATTGTCCCTGTGCCACCAGTGTCCATGTCCCAACTATGTCCCTGTGCCACCTGCATCCCTGGCAACCAGTGTCCCTGTGCCACCTGTGTCTCAGACAAGTAGTGTCCCCGGGCCACCCATGTCCTTATCCCACCTGTGTCCCTCTGCCACCCATGCCCCTGTGCCACCTGTGCCCCTGACAACCTGTGTGCCTCTGCCATCCGTATCCCTGTGCCAACCGTGTCCCTGTCCCACCTGCATTCCTGACAACCAGTGTCCCGATGCCATCCTTATCCCTTTGCCACCCATAGCCCTGTGCCACCCGTGTCCCTGTGCCATTCGTATCCCTGTGCCACCCATGTCCCTGTTCCACCTGCATCCCTGACAACCTGTGTGCCTGTGCCACCTGTGCCTCAGACAAGCAGTGTCCCTGGGCCACCCGTGCCCTTATCCCACCCACTTCCTACCCCCGCGCTCACCCCAGGCAGTTGCCGTGGGTCAGGGCGCTGTCCCTGCAGGCGACTCCTGTGGCCGGGCGGCCTGTCCCGGCCCTGCTGAAGGTCGGGCACCGGTAGGCCTGGGCCCATGGAGGTGGGAAGCGGGCAATGAGGCTCGGCCTGTAGGGGGGAAGGAGAAGTTGGGGAGGGCGCCGGGCCGGAGGGCGCCTGGCGGGCGTGCGGGACTGCAGCGCAAACCAGGCCCCCCCCCGCGCCCAGCGACGCTCCCAGCAGCGATCCCTGCGCCAGGCAGGTCAGCACCAGGGGCAGCGCCGCGGACTCGGCAGCGCCATTGCTTCCGACCGCAGCAGCAACGGCCACCGGCCCGGAACGCGCTGCGGGAGCCGCGCGGCCGCACCTCGGCAGTCGCCGCCTTCTACAGCTCGTGGCCCTGTTCCACCCGCCTGCTACTGACAGCCCTGTGCCACCCGCGCCCCTCACAGCCACTGTCCCTGGGCCACCCCTGCCCTTAGCCCACCCTCGCCTCTGTGCCTGCAGCTTCCACAGCCCTGCTGTGCCCCACCAGGCAGGCACCATGGCAGGGACGATGACACGGACCACACACAACACGATTCCCCTGAGCATCTCCCTGGCCATGACCTCCACGGGCCAGCTCAGGGGCACCCGAGGAAAACAACAAACCCAAGGCAAATGACCGGGGTTCCGATCTCAGCAGCTGCCAAGTGCCACGCTTGAGATTCAGGGAAAAGTTGTGCTTAAACTGGGCTGGGTTTTACTGCAGCCATAGCAAGCTTTGGTCTTTACAGCTAATGAGGGCTTTGCAGGCTCCTCCTCAGCTCTCAGGGGACAGCCCAGCACTGGCACGCATTGTAATCTAGGGTGTCCTTGCTGGGGACAAACGTGTTGCGTTGAGACGTGCAGCCCTCATGGTCCTTCAGGTCTTTCTGCTCAGAGCTGGGGACAGAGGAGGGTGCTGCTGCTGTGCTGCCGTTTCAAAGGGGCCTTGCAAGGAATGATCACACTCTGCCCATGGGAGGCAGGGCTCCATCTCCAGCCCTGTGGTTTCCCCTGTTCCCATGCCCAGTGCTCCCACGCAGTGGGCACAGCTGTAGCACTGGGGCTGGCTCAGGTCCTCGGGGGGCTGCTCAAGGGTGTCTTCTGGGGGCAGATGCCAGGGGAGCTGCAGGTGCCTGAAAGGAAACGGTGATGCAAGGGCAGGAGCTCTTGCACGTGCAGCCTGTGGCTGCCCCACCCCGCTTGCGCCTTGCGCTTGTCTGTCCTTGACCCTCTGCAGACTGGATGCTGCAGCACCATGGGGGGCATCCGCAGGCAGAGGCAGCACTCGGTGATGGGGCAGCCGACCTGGCCCTGGCTCTTCGCTGTCGTCTGATCTCAGAGGTGCCTTCAGAGCATCCCCAAGGGCTCCCTGCTGCCTGCCCCTGGGCTGGAGTCTG